>NC_056732.1:1230267945-1230307945 GCF_019279795.1 Protopterus annectens
CAACATATTTTATGCTTTTGGATTACTGTATAAAATGTTTTGCTTGAGAGTTGCATTACTCAGTATGTATTTCAAACACCTAATAGCTGTATGACAAGGCATATACAACTGTAGTAGTACACAAATAAACATTTCTTATGTATGCAAGCCTGTGTGTGGTGTCATATCCTTTGACTTCTCTGTGGGTATATGTTTCATGCAATAATTGTCTTTTGTATGACAGAATCATACACTGTCCATTTTAAAAGGTGGCAACTGTAGGAATACTGGCTGTTCAATATGCTGTGCACCCTCTAAATTTGTATCTTCCTATACATATCTATACGTAGTTTTATATATATATATATATATATATATATATATATATATATATATATATATATGTGTGTGTGTATGTGTATATACATATATATCCATATATATGTATCTGTATATATGTGTGTGTGTACGTATTATTAAAATGTTTACTGCTTCCACATTGTACATTCCCTATGGTAGCCAGACTGTACTGCATGATATGTTATTGAAACCATCCTGACATCGTACAGGTGGGATGGATTACTGTTAACATCTTGTGGCTATGTTGTGTAGGGTCCTGGTATGGGACTTGCAAGTGTTGGTATCGTGTTACAAGGCAGATCTGTTTGGCTGTCGGGGAGGGGATGATATCAATAATTACACAAGGTACTTAGATTGGGCCCCATCACCCCCATTAATGGTGCCTTTGTTCATATATGTAGTTATAGTGTTCTCTTATATATCTATCTATCTATATATATATATATATATATATATATATATATATATATACACATACATACATACACACACATTTGTTTACACACACACATCTATATATATATATATAGAGAGAGAGAGAGAGAGACGTACATCTACATATTTAAATAAATACATTTCCTGTACTGTTGAATGACTGTGCTGAATGATATGTTTGAGAAAACATCAGAGTTATTTATATCTGACATTGCTTAGTGGTAAATCACTTTAGCTATGGTGTGCAGGGTCCTGCGTTCGGGACTTGCAAAGGCTGATTATTTTGTTGCTGGACAGAACAAGGGCTGTTGGATACAGAGTGATTAAGGCACTTTTAAGCAGTTGTAAGTGGGTTTGGTGGGTGTGCGCGATGCTAAGCAATACTAATTTCCGGTTAAATATGTTTACACTCATTTAGCCTCTAAATTGCTTATCCTGTGTAAGCATTGCTTACCCCCGCACAAACAGGAATAAACCAGCTTATTGCTGCTTAAAAGTGCTTACTCCCGGTTACACCCATGTTAATTTCTTTAAAAGAAAAGAAAAAGGGTTGATAGGAAAGTGGTGAAATAGGGGCACAAAGAGGGAAAGACAGTAAGGAAAATAGCTAGGGATGAGCAGGATGCGTGTAGGGAAGGTCCATAGCTGCCCATTTCTTCTACAGCAACAGCTGTGCATATATACTGATTTGGAGGTAGATTTGGACACTCATACCCCTGACAGACGGGTGAGGACAACAATAACTTGTTGTGATGCCAATTAGACCAGATTACATGTGTTCAGTGGAGAAGTATGCGAAATGGACAGCTATGTATGAGCAAGATTTTTTGGGGGGAACAGATTGCCCTTTTTTTTTAAGATGGAAGGGGATGTAGGGGAGGGATAGTAGGTATATTTGGGGAGATAGGTTGGGTAGGATGACAGACAAGACAGACAGGACAGCATACAGGAGTGGTGTATGACACATGTGGGGGTAAACACCTTGGATGGGGAGGGGTGCTTGGAAGTCGGAAGCCCATGAGCCCCCAAATGGAAACAGCGGGACCGAGGTCCCCACCCATGGGCAGTCACCACTGCACCTTCACGACACTGAAGGTGGCTGTGCTGGGGGCTAGGTAGGAGGGGCAGGCTGACCTGCTAGATGCACCACGTGGCTCTCAAGCTGGCATAGCTGATCTCTGAACTCCCTGCTGAGCTTGCTATGCACCAGACCCCGGACTTGATGACAGGTGACAGTTTCTTGTCTGTGCCCGCTCTTGGGGGCAGGCGAGCCCCATCCCTTAAGGCAGTTCCACCCAAGGGTGGTGCAGGACCAGTGGACGAGGAGGTCCTGGGATGAGCCCCAGATGTGCTTGTGCCCAGTGCCATGGCTAGATGAGGTTGGAGAGGTGGGTCCACTGGGACTGGCCTTCCCAAACATGCTATGGTGTTTCAATATTAAAACATATGTGGGTTAGTAATAGTCAACACATTCCAGGATTAGGTATAACAGCTTGCATAGATATTCCAATTAACTCAAAACACCAGATATGGAACAGTTGCATAGCAAACAGAATACATGCATATATGGAACCACAGTGGCCATTACAACACCATGCAGGTACACTGATGGCAGCAAGCCACCAATGTGGGAGTATTTCAACATGACACATGCATAGAAACAAATTTGAGTATTTATCAAACAATAGGACATATGTCCCAACAGTAGATTTAATTGTACACATACCCATTGAGTTGTGTATTTAGATTATTGTTGCAGATATGGTGGGTGGGGAGAAAGAGATGTCAATTAACAACTTGTATATCCCTGTAGTTCTCAATACTTTCTTATTCAGTGCTGTAATCTGTACCTTACAGGTATTATTACACTACCCTATGGCCTTAGTTTGGACAGTGGTATGTTTTCAGACAACTATATATGTGAACTGTGTTTTACCTGCAGTATACACCTCTTACCTGGTATACCTGTGGAGGTATTGTTTAACACTACCTGACTGTTTCTAAGCATATTCCAGGTTGATGTTATGCACATACCTCTCAATCTCTTATTGCACACACTCTGGGCAAGTCTTGACAACATGCAGGTGAAACTGGAACATATTTTGACAATTGCCCTTATAAACCTTTGGTGAGTGAGTTGCTATAATGACACATTTGTTTTCATATACATTTTCTGAATATATACAGTTCTGACAGTCAGTCATATGTCATTAAATGCTGCCTAACTTTCAGACATCATCACACTGATTTACCAGGGGGACAGGGTAACAGGCAGTGGATATGGGCCAATTATCTGGACATTCTGAACAAATATGTACAGCTGAGGGGTATGATTCTGCATACAGCTTACTACCACTCCCAGGATTCGAACCATGGCTGTGTCTGCTAAAAATAAAACAGTGTACATCACAGTTGAGTGTGCTATTTAGATATTGCTGTGTCTCTCTTCACTGATTTCTGTCTATAAGTCTTCCATGGTTTTACAATCTGACCTTGTAATTACAACACTTTTATACAGGGATTCCTAGACAGTTTTATTATGTAGCACAGTGTGGATGACAGTGATGAGCAATACATTATTATTCAGAGAAACTGCAACACTAACAATGCCATACAATACCAGTCTAAACAGTACCAGTCCAGGATTTCAATCTGTTATTTCCAGGCACAGTTTTCTTATCTGACAGACCTGTGGAGGGAATGTTTGTTAACACTACCTGAATGTTGCCACACATATTACCAGATTCCACATTATTATCATGCACATATGTCTCACTCTGTTACTGCAAACACTCTGGTCATAGCTTCACAACATGGGGGTAGAGATGGGACATATTTTGCATATTACTCTCATAACATTTTGGTGAGTTGCTAGAGTAACAGGTTTGTTCTTATAGATATATTTCTGAGGTTTCACTTCATAATCTCAAAATGCTGAAATACCGAATTTCAGCATTCCTAGACCATGAAGCTGAAAACTGAGAATGCCGAAAGTGCATAAGAGAGAATTTGAATATCTCGAATTCACACTTATGCATTTCTGGTACGTTACGTGTAGTGTTATGGTGCCTGAAATTGTAGGTGAGTGAGTGTTTGAGTGTGTTTTTGTATGTTGTATGTATGGGTAAGGGTAGGGAGGTATAAGTGTGAGTGTTGGATTTGTTGGTGTTTGTGTATGTGTGATGTGTATTTGTGTGCGAGCGAGTGGAGAATGCCGTGGTGTGATTTTTTTTTTTTTATGTTTTGTGCGATCTCGGTGTTGGTATATATAAGTTGGGGGGTGTGGGGGGTGCAGTAGTGTAGGGTTGTGTGGTTTGTGTTCCGTGGGTGGAATGGTATGTGTGTGTGATGTGGTGTATGGTGTATGCATGTTTGTGATTGTGTGATTCGTGAAAGTGGGTTTCGGTATTTTGAATGGTTCGGCTTCATGGTCTCGGAATGCTGAAATTCGGTATTTCAGCATTTTGAGATTACGAAGTGAAATCATTTATGATGGTTATGATGTCTGACAATCAGTTGTATGTCATTATTTGCTGCCTAAACTTCTGGGATCATCCCATTGATTTGCCAGGGGGACAGCGTGACAGGCAGGAAATGTAAGTCAATTATCTGAACTTTGACAGAATCTGTACAGTTGAGGGGTGTGATTCTGCATACAGCTTACTACCACTCCCAGGATTCGAACCATGGCTGTGTGTCATAAAAATACAGCAGTTTACATCTCAGTTGACTCTGCTATTTGGATTATGTTGTGTATGCTTTCACAGTTTTCTGTCTAAGTCTCTCTCAGTTGTACAATATGACCTTGTGATTACAACAGTCGTATACAGACATTCCTACAAATTTTATTTATGTAGCACAGTGTGGTTAACAGTGCTTAATACAACAGTACTATTAAGAGAATGCAACATTACATTACCGTATGATACCAGAGTAAACACAAGCAGTCCAGGAGTTAGACCTTTATTGCCAGGCTGTTACCCTTTTATTTACATACAACCTATATGAGACTCTTCCTGCCATATTGTCTGGTTTATTTAGTACATCCCATGCACAATATAGGTTTTATACTGGCAATTAACTTTCTACTATTTTTAGATATATTTCTTATGACAGTACATGCAAGATTATTACTAACCTGCCTCACAACGCAGCCTCTGCAGCCTACAGGCATGGGATTCCTGATTCACAGCCAGCACTGCTGCCGCTGTCAAAGATATGAGAGGAATATTTAGCCATACCTATCCATAATATACATGAGCTGGCAATTATTAAACAGATAGTAGAATGAGTACTTACATGCTGCTGGGACATCACCCTGCCTAGCTTCTTGGATCCACTTATCCAAGAGCTCCATTTTCCGCCGTTTCAGGTTGGCATACTGATGCCTGACCTGCTCACCAGTTAGAGGTATGCCAGTGGCACTGATGAGGTCATGGGCGAGAGTCCCAGGCTTCTGCTTTATATTGGAAATCCTGGTACTGGCCCTGCAGCAGTCTCTCTTCATGGTCTTTTACCAGGAATCCTGCCATGACCATGGACTCCTGGATGCCCCAGCACTGCACCCGGAAGCACAATCCTTCTCCAACACCAGCCATAGTGCCTACAGGAGTAAGCTGCACCCAGTTATGAGATGTATTCCCACCTGTGGGGTTTAAATAGGGCCGATTTCCCACACTTTGCCATGATTGGATGGTTTTGAAAGTGCTAAGTTATGGGCAAACCTGCTTACCTAAATTTGGCATTGCTTAAAGTGGTATACCAATGGGCAAATTGATTTAGCTCAGAAATGTGCAGTTATTAAGGGGCAATTTGTGCATGCAGCATGAATGGTGACAACTTGGATAGGTTTCAGCAGAGAATGCCTTAACTTGAAGGAAATGTTCTTGAAAAGAGGTTATCCCTCCAATTTAATGACAACATCATGAAGGAGGTTAGTGAGAAAAGACAATGTGGGTATTTTGCACCAGTTTTGGGCACCCCCTGATACTGACCATCCTGATTTGACTGGGTTGAACATAACTGAACTGTTGTGAATGACCAAACAATTATCCATAATCAGGAAATGTATAGGGGGCACCATTCCTCTGGGTCTGAAGTAACTAATTATCACACAAGTTTTTCAACTGTCTTCTCAAATGACGCTTACACTATTAAAGATATTCTGTGTAAGAATCGGAATTTGTTGAGTAGCAACAGAGAATTTTTTAAAATCTTAGGAGAAAAACTGTGTGTTTTCAAGAAGGGCCCTAACTTGAAGAACATTTTCAAACATAATAATGATGGAATCTATAGGAAGTGTCAGATGATTAAGTGCAGGGCATGTAAAATTTGCTCTTTCATTTTGGAAGTCAGTGAATGTGAAATTAATAGAACAAAAATAAAAATACCTGAGAGGCGTTGTTGTTTAACTGAAAGAGTGGTCTATTATGCTTTATGTTCCTTTTGCCCATGTTTTTGTGGGGAAGATGGAGCGTAAGCTTAAAAATAGGATCAGCGAGTACCTTAGGAATATAAGGGATGCTAGTGAAGTGAATGCACTTGCTAGACACATTAGTGAGTACAACAATCACCAGTTCAAACTTGAAGTCTCAAAAAGACATAATGGGGGGAAGCCTGGCCATATTTACTCGAAAAAGCAGAGTTGCTATGGCAATTATGACCTGATGCCACTCATTGGCCAGTCTTAAATGACAGCCTTTTCATAAGCAGTCTGCTTAAATTGAGGGCTGTTGAGAGGTGAAACATTCCCTTTAGATATGGATATGGTAGAAAAATGTTTTTTTTTATGGCCTTCATACCTGTTATATGTATATGTACATGAAATTTATTCATTTGTTCCCAATGGATTTTTAACTGTATGCATGTTTTACTTATATGTTTTTATATACATATATATATTTTTCAAAAGCATCTTAAAAGCATTTTTATATATACACATATTTACATATTTATTCTTGTGTTTATAATACATAGTTTAGGGTGTTGACATTTACACAATCAGTTTTTATATGTATTTTTATATTTTTTTATATTTTGATATTTATACTGTTTTGTGCTGAAACATTTATGTGTAGTGTTTCAGACTTCTGTTCCAGAAGACTGTTTTAGACTTGGGAGTGGTTTTCACTAATCCAGGAAGTGATGTCATGTAAGAGTTCCTATTTAAAACAGTTTACTTCCTTAATTTCCTTGTATCTGATGAAGTTCCTGCTTTTATTTGTGGAAAGAAAGCGCTTATACCTTCTTGTTTGTCTAAATAAAGAAAGCATCCTTGTACTGAAATGGACGTGTTGGCTTGATTTAAAGCACACATTAAAATATTTCAGGGCTCACTGGCTCTCATTGTCTGCATACTTCTTGTGTGAAGATTTTCTTGGTGGTTTGTGCATTTTTTCGTCTTTTACAGATATTATGAAAAGTCTCGTAGTGAGACAGAGCATTCAGTATTCGGTCTTGGACCTGACAAGAACTAATCACCACAACATCTGCCTTGCTCTAATGAAGTAAGTTTCTATGAAACAGTATAATTCTCTTAGATACAGTTAGGAACATAGTAAATCTTAAAAAAAACACAAATTAAGGCCAGTGCTCAAAAATGTACCAAGTAGTTTAATAAAATAATCCACAGAAAAAAACACACCAACACAGGTTTCTTTCCTCTAGTGCCTCAGCAGTAAGCCTTTAACAGGGTATAGTTAGTTCCCAACCCCATTACATACTTTTACATCACTAAATAGTTCATGCATCCTATTAACATTAATTAAATTCATTAAAATCAATTTAAGCTTTAAGGAGCTATTTTACAAAAAAAACTCCAATTACATTCTCTGTTCATGCCCTTAGGGACCAATGTATTAAACTTTAAAATAAACACAGATTATTTTCTTCTCAGTTTGTTTTTAATATTATTAACACTCTCACCAAAAAATTGTATTTGTTCCAAAACTATTACCTTAAAACCAGTAAAATCACCTTTATATATACAATGAAAGTGTAAAGCAACTGGACTTGTTGCATTTTTTCTTTATATCGCTTATATGCGCCTTTATTCTAGTTGCAAGACTTCTTTTAGTTTCCCTGATATAATTTTTTTTTACAGAGACATCTTATCCAATAAATAACTCCCTCACTATTGCAGCTAAAGTTTTGTACCTGAAACCTTTTTCCATTAATAATTGGAAAGGTTTCTGTCACATGTTCACATATTGTGCAACCACATTCCTACAATTCTTATACCTACATCTCTAGAAGATGCTGGCAAAACAAATCTACCATGCACCAAAAAATCTCTTAAATTCCTACCCTCTTATATGAAAATTTAAGCTGTTTACCTCAAAAAATTAACCTGTCATCTTTCTCTAACATTTCCTAATAATACCTAATCAATTCTACTAATTGCTTAGTGAACAAAGTGAATTTTGTAACAAAAAACAAAAAAATTACTTTTGTCAACTTTTTCTCTTCCTACATTCTTATGTCTTGCCCCCACATTAAAATACTTGAGATGTCTAAATTCTTTGTCTATATCATACCCCAAAATTTTATTTTTTGTTTCATTTATTAACATTGAGCTATAACCTCTCTCTACAAACATCATAGCAGTCATCTATATCTTCCCTACATTCATTTCTATCACTACGCAATCTTTGTAGCCTTAGAAATTCCCCTTTTGGGACAGATTCAATTATATGAGGAGGGTGACAGCTACTGCCATGGATAATAGTCAAAATTATCAACTTTTTTATGCATTTTTGTTTTAATAAAACAATTTCTCTTTCCCTCCAATATCATGTCCAAGTAAATCACCTGTGGACCCACCTGTAGCCCATAAAATCAAATTCTAAACCTATTTTCATGTAAACTTTCTACAAAACTAGTAACTTTTTTCTAGTCCTCCCTTGCACACAAAAATTAAATCATCTATATATCTGAAGTATTTCAATAATGAACTTTATAAAACTTATTCTGATATATGTAAATTTTCTCAAAATAACCCATAGGGTTGGGAGGGTGGTCTAATGGTTAAGGTGTTTGCCTTGCAAACACAAGGTGCAGGGTTTGAATCTCACAAGGAGTAATTGGCTAGGCTTAAAATGGCTTGCAAGGGCAGTTAGATTCATAGGTTCATAGATTAGTACTAAGCTATCTATGAACCTATAAACAAATTTGCATACATGGGGGCAAAATGTGCCCCCATTGCCATACCTTTTAATTGCTTAAGTCACCATTAAACTCAGAAATATTATTCTGTAAACAAAAAACATTAAATCTAAAATATAATGTGTGTTAGGAACATTCCCTAGAAAATGTAATACTGATTCCAAACCATGAGTATGTGCAATGCTAGTATACAGGCTCACAACATCTAAAACTATAAAATAATAATCTTCCTGCCACTTTAATTCTTCCAATTTTTTAATGAGATCATATGAATTCTCAATATATGAAGGTGACTAACATATGGCATTAGAAAACTGTGAAGAAAACATGAAATATTATTTGTGAAATATCCACACACCAATACAATTGGATGTCCTGGATAGTCAGATAAACTTGTGAATTTTTGGCAGACAAAAGAAATGTGCCATTTTATAATCTTTGCTACTAAACACATGTTGTATATCATGGAAAGAGAAACAGTTCAACCTTAACCCTTTATGCAATAAATCTCTATATTCATCCATAGTTTTGACATACACTTCTAAATTAACTTTTTTTATACACATTTTCATCATTTAGGTGTTTATATCACATACATAAATATTAGGAATAATGAAGAACAACTAACTTATCCCCTTTATCTGAAGGCTTAAATATTAAATCCTTCAAATGGCTAAGTTTTAACAAACCTTCCCATTCTTCTTTTGTTAAATTATAAACAACATTACTTTTTCTCTTACAAAAATGATCAAATTCCTTTTCTATACTATATTTTAATGTAGTAGAAAAGCATTGCATAGTCTCATTCCTGAAAGGATGAATAAAACTACTTTTATATGGAACTTGCCCCATATTAAACTTGCTATAAGCATTGGTGGCTACATCAGAATCACAAGAATAAAAACTTGCTTCACTTTCATTAATTTCAGAATTAAAATCAAAAGAACAATTTTGCACACACATCATTCACATAAAAATATTGCATCAAATGTAATTTACATATAAACCTAAAAGTTTCAATTTCTATTTCATATAATCTAGGAAATGAGGTGGGAATGAATTTCAAGCCTTTGTTTAGAACATTTAACTCACAATTTGAAAAGGCATAGCCCGATAAGTTAATAACATATTGGTCGGAGACATTAAAACAAATATTACTTACAAACCCCACATTTTCCCCACAGTCAATTCCATTTGCCTCACTTAAATGAGCGAGGACTCTCTCTGTAGGTCTCTGGTCCTTGCCACAAACATTTACGGTTCCTTCCTTACCCCTGTTTGTCACAAAAAGTCTTATTTAAGTAATTACTATTTTGAGCTTGAGGCACATGAGGAAACTATTGATAGTCTTCACTATCGTAGTCCGTTGACGAAGCTATACTTTCCACTTGCCTTACGTAGTGATCTTGTGCTGCTTCCTGTCCTCCTTGGAATCTCACATTGCATTCCTTATTCTGTTGCTTAGAGACCAATAAAAATGCTTGATTGCATTCATAATCACCTACATCTCAGACTCATTTACATTTCTTTCTTTCTATAACCTCCTTCTCATAAGTGAGCAGTTTCTCATTCATGTTTTTTAAAAAGGACATTATCCCTTCTATTGGGAAGATCATTTTCATGACCATTAGAGGGGCCTACGACTCCTCCACTATCACCAGTCTGCACTAAAACTCTTTCAATTGACCTTTGGTATAAATCAACACCCATTTCACAAAATAAACCGGGCAAAGGTACAAATGAATCATTGGCCATATTTTAGCACACCACAAAGTCCAACAGCAGAAAAATCATGAATAAAGGCCAATGTTCAAAAACATACCAAGTAGTTTAATAAAAAAATCCACAGAAAAAAAACACCCGAACACAGCTTTCTTTCCTCTAGCACCTCGGCTATAAGCCTTTAACAGAGTACAGTTAGTTCCCAACCCCATTACATATTTATACATCACTAAACAGTTAATGCATCATATTAACATTAATTAAATTGAGTGGGAGGGCGAGTGTGAATCCCACAAGGTGCCAGTGGTGAGGATTGAGGCTCCTTGAATACTGGTCCAGTGGAAGGTCATCATATATGGCACAGTCTTAGGGCAACAGTTTTAAAGCACCACCCTCCATTGTAGGGGACCCATACCCATTACAATAGGGAAGTGCTGTAAGCCTTTCAAGTGCATTCATCATGATACACTCGGTATGCCTACTTCTGTGATGTCACAGGTTGGTACGTATCTTTCTGATATCTGTCCTGGCATGTGTTTAAGTCTGGTGAGGTTCAAATGTTGCATATGTCATTGCCTGTTCAATGGCATTACTTAATTTCCAAATAAGAAGGCACTTTATTGCATGTCTTTCTCCAAACACATATGCATTACTCTAATTGCTTACTTCACACTATACAACATAATAGGACATGATGACTTGTAACATTTCTTACTGTATGGCATTATTCGAGATCATCATAAAGTATGATTGGGCCTGTGTTTGGACACTCTTGTGTACCTGTTGCTTACATGCTATTATCACAGTGTTTGCTGTAATTTCTTGTGAGCATGCCCAATATAATCATGTAGTAGATACGGCCCATTTACAAACAGAAACCTTGAACTACTGCAGCACCATCAGTTCTGTGGTGTTCTTTTGTTGATTGTGCATTCTGAGTGTTGTTACATTACTGTTTAGGATGCATATGAATATACATTGCATGTTTGTCTACTACATGTATTAAAGTAATATACTCACTGTCTGTGCTTGTCATATGACAATAAATGGCAAAATAAGTCCCTGTCTAATGTGCATGACAGAACAGCTCTATGGCTCATTAATTCTTGTTTCTGTATGATGAAGTAGAGAACACAGCACTACTGTCAGTTATCACACACACGTTCCTTGTATATACATGGATTCAATAAATGCAGTCTATTTAAATAACTCCTAATGTATCCAGTGTCCTTGCTAAGTGTTATTTAACTCTGCATGTTATCAATATTAATATCACATTTATTCCCCTTTCCTACAGTGGCATTGTGTCCTTCTCACATCCATTGTCAGCATGTATGCTTTTAGTTATGTGCATGGGTCAAAATGGGATTTATTATTATTACATTAGTATTGAAGTATTTATGTTTAAAATGATTCTTTGTGACATAATCACATTTGACTGTATTTTCTCCATTTACCCTCCCCTTGTACTTATGCCTGCACTATTAACATTGTATTCTCCATACATTGTCCCCACTTAACATCCCCTGCACCTTAAGTCGTGTACTCATCTTGTCCTTACTTCATATAAGCTGTCTGCACATGCTCACATAACAGGTTTACCTACAGGGAAGCAGTTTTGTTTACATTGTGTGACCATGCTCTGTAGCACCTTTTCATGGCATCCAACATGCTGATGGCCATGAAATAGTGCTTGGAAATGTGTAAGAGCAATGAGCAGCATGCATATTCAGTGAACGCTGCTGCTCATCACACTAATGCGCTGTAATCATTTAAACTTCATTCAAAGCCTACATGATTGTTAATGCATCCCAGGGATAGTTAAGAAGCATTGCCATATACTTAGAAGAATATAAGTAAAAATAACTCCCTTATCAGCCTCAACAAAAGGCTGAGATCCCTCATTAAATCCTCTAAAGCTAGCTATGAAAACAGAATTGCAGCAGATAGTAAAGACAACCACAAGGCCTTCTATAGTTATGTAAAGAATCTCCACAGCAATACCCAGATTTGCTCTGAGCTACTGCACAATTGTACCTCCTACACCGAGCCAACAGATATTGACAATATACTGGCCGAGATTCAATGCTAACTTTACCCCTCTCACCCCCCCCAAAGGACCTATCACAATACCAGTAGATTGCCAGGCACCCAGTATTACTGCTGCACAGGTTAAAACAGCACTGCCCTAGGCCAAGAATACAGCTTCTATGAGACCTGATAATATCCCTGGCTGTGTTCTACAAGAACTACAGAGTGAACTGGCACCTCACCTGTGTGCCCTGTTCAATCACAGCCTCACCTCAGGCTTTGTCTCTACTGAATGGCGCACTGCTACAGTCATCCTTCTCCACAAAGGAGGAGTGACTACAGTCCCTGGGAATTATCGCCCAATTAGCCTGACGAGTCTGATATGCAAAGCTATGGAATACATCATCATGGACCTAATAAACAAGGATATAGGGAATCTCCAAACTCTGGATCCTACACAGTTTGCTTTTGTGAAGGGTAGATCATGCCTGCTCAACTTGGTCGACTTCTTAGAGTCAGTCACCAGAGTTGTGGATGAAGGCAAAGTGGTTCATACAGCCTACCTTGATCTAGCCTAGGCTTTTGATACCATTCCCCACTCAGGAACCATAGAAAAACTCACTAAACTGGGCATCAGCCCCTATATCACTATGTGGGTTGCAAACTGGCTCACAGATAGAACCCACAGTGTAAAAGTAGATGACTCCAAGTCAGTCTGCCGGCCAATCACGAGTGGAGTCCCACAGGGTTCAGTCCTGGGTCCTCTCCTGTTTGGTATGTAACTCTTTGAAGTCCAGGCCAACATGAAGGGACTAAGGCTGACAAAGTTCCCAGACAATTGCAAGTTGGGAGCTATTATTAATTCCCCAAGTGATGTTGACATCCTACAGAAAGGCTTCAATGATACCAACGGTGTTAGAACCATGGCCTTAAGCTCAATGCCAAAAAATGTGTCATCATCCTCCTTGGGAAAAACCCGATTCCCTTGAATTACCACATTGATGGTAGTCCACTGAACACAGAAGGCATTATAACAGATCTGGGAACACAGGTTGACAGCAACCTCTCTTTTGACCACCACGTTGCCACTGTGGTCAGAAAGTCCTTCTATGTGGCACATCTCATTAATAAGGGTTTTGCATCCAGGAAGAAAGATATCATTGTCTCCCTCTACTCTTCCCTCATTAGGCCAATCATTGAGTACAATGCCCCATTTGGCATGTACCTCACTAGGCACCTGCAACAACTGGAGAAGCCACAAAAGAACCTCACAAAGAGGATTCTAGGCCTTAAACACTTGTCCTATATGAACAGACTCAAAAAACTCCAACTATTCTGTCTCATATCACCTACTTAGAGGCAGTCTCTGCTTAACTTACAAAGCCATGTCTGACCCAGCTCTGTTAGAAATGCTACATCTAAAGAAATCCCAATCCCTCTGCACCACACGCTCCAGAGACCTCAACCTCATTACCACAATCAAGAGAGCATGCTGCAGGGACAGGTTCATAACCCAGGGACTACCCATGCTATGGAATAGACTTCCCATACATATCAAGCAGAACACCTCACTGGCCCTCTTCAAGAGAAATTTTGATCAGTGGATGGGAAATAGAAAATTCACCATGGGGATCACTCCAGTGGCACTACTCGACAGAGGCACTAGGAACTAAGGTTGGGTGGCACAATGCCAGGGTAATCCTATAGGCTAGGCTTGTAAAGGCCCCAGGGCCATTAGCCTAGTACACATCTATGAACCTATGAACTAGGCATCAATCCATATGTTACCAGATGGGTAGCCAACTGGCTCACTGATAGAACCCACCTAGTCAAAATAAGGAAAGCCACTTCAACCAGTAGACCCATATCAAGTGGCATACCACAGGGTTTGGTCTTGGGGCCACTTATTTGGGATATACTTTTCTGAGGTACAGGCCAAAACCAGTGGGCTATGGCTAACCAAGTTTGCAGTTGACTGCAAGTTGGGAGCTGTCATCAATTCCCCTAGTGACGCGGACATCCTCCAAGAGGGTCTCACCCAAACAAATGACTGGTGACAGAAACATGGCCTCAAGCTGAATACAGAAAAATGCATCATCATCCCCTTTGGGGAGAGAGATGTCCCCACAAATTATCACATTAATAACATTGTTCTAAGCATGCAGTCAGTCGTGAGGGATTTCGGCACCCAGATTGATAGCAGCCTGACTTTAAACCACCATGTTGCTTCCACTGCATGGAAAGCTTTCTACATGGCCCACCTCATAAGGGTATCTCATCCAGGGACAAGGAGGTCATAACATCCCTGTATTCTTCCCTTATAAGGCTCATTATTGAGTACAATGCCCCAATCGGCATGTACCTCACAACGCACATTTAGCAGCTGGAGACACCACAGAGGTTCCTCACCAGGGAGAATCCAGGGCCTCAAAAATCTACCATACATAGATAGGTTAAAAGACCTATCCCTCTACTCTGTTTCATACAGACTCCTCAGAGTTGACCTCTGTCTGGCATACAAGGTGATCTCGGACCCCACCTTGAAGGGACTGCTGCATATCCACAAGTCAAGCTATACTCGAGTAACCCACACATGTGGCCTCAATCTGGTCTGTGACATCAATAGGACTTGCTGACAAGACAGATTTGTGTTTCAGAGACTCCCCCATCTATGGAATAGACTCCCTCTCCACGTCAAGCAGTGTACCTTTTTACCCCTTTTTAAGTGCAATCTGGATAACTGGATGGGAAATAGAAAATACATCCTTGGGATTCGACCCATGTCCCTGTTGGACGGGGGCATTGGGTGCTAATTTGTCTATGCATGGTCTAAATTTTTGGCTAGGCTTATAAGGGCCTCAGGGCCAGTAGCCTAGTAACTTCTTAAGATCATATGATCCTATAAGAAATGGGCTGCTGGATAACCCATTTTTTGGTTACAAGCACCAATGTGCTACATGTGAATATAGTATATCTGGCAAAATTATGAAATGTTCTTCGTTTTATGTATGTAAATTTAATAACTGTAAATTTAATAAGAAGTTGAAAGAGCATATTTGTGACCACATCTCAGATTACAAGAAAAATTATTAAAAATGCATTATTTAAGCAAATGTGTTACTAATGATAAACATTATTTTAGATTTTCCATATTACAGATTC
Source organism: Protopterus annectens (assembly GCF_019279795.1). Taxonomy (NCBI): domain Eukaryota; kingdom Metazoa; phylum Chordata; order Ceratodontiformes; family Protopteridae; genus Protopterus; species Protopterus annectens. The sequence goes on from NC_056732.1 coordinate 1,230,283,798, forward strand.
TGTATGAAAGTACAAGAGGTATATGGAAAGTGCTGAATATGTTTGGATAAATAAACTAAGAGCTGATTTTAACTCTGGAATGGGTTAACCAGCATCGATCCTGTACTGAAATTAAGCCAAATAAAACTGAAGTGAACCATTTGCATTTAATAGTTATATCATGTGAACTTAGCCAATATTTTTCAATAGATTGTATGGTATATATATCTCTAAACTGATGAAGTATTTTATGCAAAAGCTTATTTAGAGAATTAAATGTTTTTACAGTTTTCCATGGTTATTTGAGCCAGTCTGTTCATAGGTTCATAGGGTCATAGGTAGGTACTAGGCTATTGGCTCTAGGGCCTATATAAGCCTAGCCAAAACAGTACCCTGGCTTTCGCCACCCAAGAAAATTATTTTCCTGTGCCCCTGTCGAGCAGAGCCACAGAAGTGATCCCCGGGGTGAATTTCCTATTTCCCATCCAATCATCAAGATTTTTCATGAAGAGTGCTAATAAGGAGCTCTGTTTGACATAGATAGGCAGTCTGTTCCAGAGTATGGGAAGTCTCTGGGTCCAGGAATCTATCCCTCCAGCATGTTCTGTTTATTGTGGTGATAAGGTTTAGGTCCCTACAGCATGTAGCTCAGAGGGATTGGGATTTCTTTAAGTGGAGCATGTCCAACAGCTCTGGGTTTGACATAGCTTTGTATGTTAGGCAGAGATCGCCTATGAGTAGGTGATATGCGACGGAGTAAAGCTGGAGTTTTTTGAGATGGTGTGCATAGGGCATCTGTTTGAGGCCAGTAATCCTCTTTGTGAGGTATTTCTGTGGCATCTCCAGTTGTTGTTGATGATGTCTTGTGAAGTACATACCAAAAGGGGAGCTGTACTCTAATGGGTCTAATGAGTGATGAGTACAGGGGAACAATTACCTCTTTTTTTCTGGATAAGAAACCTTTTGTAATGAGGTGTGCCATGTAGAAGGATTTCATGACCACTGTGGCGATATGATTATCAAAGGAGAGACTACTGTCCACCTGTGTCCCAAGGTCTCTTATCACACTTTCGGTGTTAAGTAAACTACCACCTATGTGGTAGTTTATGGGTACAGAGTTTTTACCAAAGGGGATGACAATGCACTTTTTGGCATTTAGCTTCAGGCCATGGCTTTGACACCAGGCATCTGTCTCAGTGAGGCCCTTTTGTAGGATGCCCACATCGTTAGGAGTTTCGATTATGGTTCCTAGTTTGCAGTCATCTGCAAACTTCGTTAGCCAAAGACCTTCTGTGTTAGCCTGTACTTCAGAGAAGTAGATACCAAACAGGAGAGGACCCCGGACTGAACCCTGTGGTACTCCACTTGTCACTGGTCTGAAATTGGATTTGGAGTCTGCTACTTTCACAGAGTGGGTTCTGTCCATGAGCCAGTTGGCAACCCATCTTGTGACATAGGGATTTATACCTAGCTTAGTGAGTTTATCTATAATTCCAGAGTGGGGGATGGTATCAAAAGCCTTGGCAAGATCAAGATAGGCTGTGTGAACCACCTTACCCTCATCTATGTCTTTGGTGACTGCTTCAAAGAAGTCTATCAGGTCTAAGAGACATGATCTGCCTTTTATAAACCTGAACTTTTTTTTTTTTTTTGCCATTTGTAGCTAGGGAGGTGGGAAAATGCAGACTCCACTCAGGCATCATTGAAAAGCTAACACAACTTGGTGGAAATCCCTATCTTATCAGGTAGGTGGCCACCAGCCACATTGATAGGACCCACAAGGTCAAAATAGGTGCCTCCATCTCTGACAGCAGACCTGCCACTTAGTAGTGGTATTCCCCAGGGATCTGTCCTGGGATCCCGACTGTTTGGCAGCTACTTCTCAGAAGTCCAGACAAAGACAAAAGACCTGTGGCTGACCACATCTGCAGATAAATGATGTTAACATACTACAAGAGGTTCTCACAACAACAAATGACTGTGCCAAAGTCATGGCCTTAAGTTAAAAGCAAAAAAATGAATCATCATACCATTCAGCAAAAACATGGCCCCTACTGATTACCACATCAATGGCAATCTCCTAAGCACACAACCTGTGGTGAGAGACTTGGGTACACAGGTTGACAACACTCTAACATTCGACCATCATGTAGTGGCAGTGGCCAGAAAAGCCTTTTACTTGGTTCATTTCATAAGTAAATGGATTGCATTCAAAAAAAAGGAGGTTATTACCTCTCTGTACTACTTCCTCATTAGACCAATAATTGAGTACAATGCCCCGTTTGGTATGTACCTCTCCAAACACCTGCACCAGCTGGAAAGGTCACAGAAATAGCTCACAAAGAGAATCCATGGCCTCCAACATCTATCCTATGTGGACAGGCTCAAATCACTATCACTCTACTCGGTATCGTACAAATTGCTTAGAGATGATCTGTGTCTCACCTACAAGGCTATCTCGGACCCTGCCCTACTAGAGATGCTCCATATCAGTAAGCCTAACTCCTAGCACATTACCCACTCAAAAGGCCTAAATCTAATATTTGACATTAACAAAACCTGCTGGAGAGACAGGTTTATCTCCCAGAAGCTGCCCCATCTCTGGAATAGACTTCCCATATACGTCAAACAGAGTACGTCGCTGACCCTGTTCAAGCACAACCTTTGATGAGTGGATGGGAAACCACAAATTTGTCCCAGGGATTCCACTTGTGTTCCTCACTGACAGGAGCTGATTGAGGTTTCTTTTTTAGGAATAAACTTTTGGCTGAGCTTTGTAAGGGCCCGAGGGCCATTAGTCTAGTAACCTCCTATGACCCTATGATTTGTAAAGATGGGTTTGCTGAACATAAGTAGCTTGTAACTCACTGCCAACTGTATATGTTCAGTTCACTAATTCTTTGTGGCTTAAGGTTGTTGGCTTTATTTATTTATTTATTTGTATCTGTTGACTAGGGTAGAGTACTAATCTTGGACGTTTTTCAGACTCAGCCTAATCTAGTTAAATGACTTGCTGAGAGTCATTCAGGCAAATGTAGGCTGATGAGGGAATCACACCGTGGACCACAGGAAACAGCCTGCTAATAGCTCATGGCCTTGTTCCTTGTGTGGAGAATGAAATGTGTGCCCTCAGTGAAGTGCTTAGACTGTAGGGGGAGGACATGGGCTGTAGAGCAGAAAGTACCGTCTAAGTATTTGATGCAGACTCTTAAATAAGAGCAAGTTATAATGGTGCAGGTGTTCTAACCCACCACAAAGTTTACTTTCTATAGATCCGGTTTGGTCTTTATGCCCGATATGCTATATTAATAAGCCTGTTAGAACCTAATTTTCCTTGATAACTGAATATGCACTTGAGAAAACCTTAGCTTGCTTTTTTTCATAACAGCATTTGGTTTGTAGTCTAACTCAACATAGGAAAACAAATTGTAACTGTTGAATTAGTTCTAGTTGTACTTACATTATTCCACAAAAGTGCTGAGTCAGTTTTTAGATTACACTAAAAGGACTGTGGAATTATTTTATTTTCTGATACAAAGGGACATCATGTATTCAAGATGCACATTTGATTTATTTTCATTGGAACCAGACAGATATTGAACTTATTGGTGGTTGGGGGGGGGGGGTTTATTGTTCTGTGACCTACTGCTGGCAGAAGTTTAAATGCATAACCATGTACTTCATTTTCCTGATTATGATTAGTCAGACATTGTCTACTGTTTGTATTGCAGTTCTGTTATGGATGACAAGTGAATTCTAGCATTGTGCGCCATTGCTGAAATAAACTGAAGCACATTACTAACAGCATTAATCTTTTTGGCATGTGATCAGTTAGACATGTCCACTGTCTATACTACATTTTTTTAAGGAGTGGTTGGAGAGGGTTTATGCTTTGTGCATTATTGTTAAAAATTGAATGAAATGTTTTATAGCGGATGGTTTTCCTAGCATTTGTCCAATTAGACATGCTTTTCCCCAAATATTGTTCTGATTATGGCGGTGGGTATTGTGTCTTTTAAGTGTTGTTCCTGGAACCAAGCTGAAGTACATAACTTTGAACACTATTTCTTGTATTTGGTCAGTAAAACATGTCTACTGTATGTGTCAATGTGATTATTGGTGGTGTGAGTATTTTTGCCTTTGTGTGCAACCTTCAGGTTTTATTACCAGAAACAAGCTGATATACATTATCATGAGCAATACAACTGAAGCTACTACATGAGGATATTACATAGTTTAATAGTCTCATAGGTACTTAACTAGTCAATCAGGATACAGTAGCAATAAACTCAGAACATGGCATTTTGGCCAAAGAAGAAACATAATGAATACACATGAATTAAATGACATAACAGGTTAGAGCTAAAGGCATCGAGTAAGTTCAGAATAACAGTTAATATATGTGTAAGCTCAATAAGTGCAACAGGCAAGCAATTAAAACCTTATGTATAGCCTTATACAAACAAATATCCTTTTTGTTGAGGAGATTAGCAGTTGCTTATGATTGACTATTTAGAGATGTTACTTTTCTCATAGTTGACCTTGCCCTGATGTAGACTCATCCATTTCAGTTAGTCAGACAAAGAGAGGTGCTGCGTGCAGCTTCACATTGTTTTGGAGTCCCTAGCCAACCCTGCCTTCAAAATGGTTTGTAGACCTCTGTGAAATCCTAATATATGCATGTGCTGGTATTCTAAAACAACTTGCACTGACACTATCAATAGCTTGCATCATATGCATACTTCTTCTAGGGTAGATTTCATATAACAAAATGCCAGTTTAAGACCACTTACGTGTCCTTCCTGCCTTCCACCAACCCCTCTGGCCTTCAGCAGCTTCTGTCAGCCCTGAGTGCAGCTACAAAAGGAGTGAGGCAGTAATCATGTTCCAGTGAATTGATGAACAGTTGCATAAACTTACCCCAAGGCTGTACAACTGCAGAAGTTGTTATATGAAGTAAGTAGGTGCAGGGGAAATGAAGCTCACAGACCAGAAATTCCAAAGTGTAATGCTAAGCTGCAGGGCTGCCCACTGAGTAGCTCAGTGCTATTTGCTGGCTTTTGTGAAGGTTGCATTCAGCCATTGGATATGCTCAAATGAATTAATTTCCCCTGATTTGCAAGGTGTCTTCTATCCAAGGGATTCACATATATGGATCTAACATGAATACAAGGTTCATGGTGGAGCCTGCCTCATAGCAGTACTGATGTGAGTATGAGTCAGGAACAGAACTGTTCTCATGCCAGTCTTCAACTTGTAGGCTGAGTGTGCTATGCATTCCTACAGACAGAGAGCTCTGTCATAATACAACAGCCAAGATTTGAAGGGTAAACAGAATGACAGCCTGTATCCCATAATAAATATTGCATAATGTTTGGTATACTGGGGGTAGAAATATAATTCTGATGATAGGTTTATAGATTTACAGGTGTATACTAGGCTAACCACCACTATGGATTTTATACACCTAGCCATGCAACCTAAATGTCTCTCATAAGTTTTTGTACCTTAGACATTTGTAAAAGTAGTATATCTTAGTTGGGAAACATTTACTGACTACCTCTGTCCGTCACTGACATGGGAATCAGACATGGGGTGAATTTCTGATTTCCCATCCACTGGCCCATGTTATGCTTGAATAAGGTTAGGGAGGGGATTTGTTTCATATGGATGAGGAGCCTATTCCAGAGAATGGGAATTCTCTGAGAGACATATCTGTCTCTCCAACAAGCCCTAGTTATGTTGAAAACAAAACGTATGTCCTTAGATCTGGTAGTTGTGATGCTGTTTGTTTTGTGGAAATGCAAAAGGTCCATCAGAGTGGGATCCAAAGATGCCTTGTATGCCAGACATAGGCACCTCTCAGTAGTCTGTAGAACACAGAGTACTGAGACAGGGCTTTGAGATGATCCACATATGGCATTGTGTTTATGCCCTCTATTCATTTTGTAATGAACCTTTGTGGATGTTCCTGTTGCTGCATGTGTCTACTCAAGTACATACTAAGGGAAGCATTATGCTCAATGATGGGTCTGATGAGGGACAAATGCAGTGGCACAGTGACTTTACTGGACCTAGATGCCATGTCATTACTTATAAGGGGAGCAACATAGAAAAATGTTCTTCCTACCTATGTTGGTCAAAGGGCAGGTTACTATCTACATGTGTTCTCACATTCCTGACTACTAGGTCTACTCTTAGGGGTGTTTCTTCGATGACAGTTTTCTGGGTTGTCCAACTTCCCCAAAGGAACTAATATGCATTTCTTCCCACTGAGTTTTAAGCCATGGCTTTGGCACTGCTCATCTGTCTGTATTAGACTCTCTGGTAGGATGTTAGTGTCTTGGGGGATTCTATGACTGCATCCAGTTTGCAATCATCTGAAAATCTGGTCAACCAGAGTCCTTTAACATTGACCTTGACTTCAGAGAAGTAGATTTCAAAGAGGAGCAGGCCCAGCACAGAGACCTTAGGCACTCCACTGGTGACAGGCCTCTTGATGGATTTGGCTTCACCAATCCTAAATTCCCGGATCCTGTCTGTGAGCCAGCCTGATATCCAGTGGGTTATATAGAGGTTTATGCATAATTCCATAAGTTTGTTAACAATGCCCATGTGGAGCATTGTATCAAATGCCTTAGCCATGTCAAGGTAGGAAGTATGCACTCTTTTACCCTCATCAGATGCATTGGTGACCTTCTCAAAGATGTTCACCAGGTTTAGTAGGTATGAATCTTCTGTGACAAAAAACAAACTGGGTTGGGTCCAGTGTCTGAAGGTTTCCTATGTTTTCATTTTTAATTTCCATGATAATTCATATCATAGCTTTGCATATAAGATTAGGCAGACTAATGGGGCTGTGATTTCGAGGATCTTTTGAAGGTTCTCCTTTATGAAGGAGGATTACTGTTACAGTCCTCCATTCACATGCACAAAGCCTTTTCTGAGACGATATTTAAACAATGACTCCAGTGGCCCTAACCCATCTTATTTTACATTATTCTGGAGGCATCCTGAGATATTATCAGGGTCCATTGAGGCTGTGATCTTGACCCTTGTGAGCACAGCCTGGATCTGCTCCCTATTTATAGTTGAAGGGGTTATGTTTGAAGATATTTCCTGAGGGGTAGGTTGGGATGAGTGGGGGGTAAAGTTTGATATGAATTTGTTGACCAGCAGATTTGCTATATCACCAGGCTCAGTGAATGTGGCACCATTTGCTACCAGTTCACCACACCATTGTGTGCTGCCTTTGAAGTTTGACACAGCCAAAAAAAGGCCTTATTGTTGCTTTTTTGCCTGGGAAGGTAGCTTGACCTCAAAAATTGCTTTTATGAACTTAATAAACCCTCTTAATTGCCTATTTAGTTTGATGAGATAGTTCTTATTTTTTGGGGAGTTATACTTCCTGATTTTAGCCATGACTTTTTTACTTTTGTTGTATAGCCTGTTTAATTTTGGATTCCACCAGGGTGGTTTATTTTTAGATTCAATTTTGGGCTTACATCTGGTAGGTACAGCAGCCTCTATGCAGCTACTGGCATGGTTGTACAAAGTTTCTGTGAACACTTGTTTATAGGTTGCTGTGTTCTCTAGGTTAGGAAGAGCTTTGAATTTTGACAAACTATCGCTTAATAAAAGGTAGTTTGCTTTGAAATAGTTCCTAACTGTTACAGGGTTTACTGGGGCTACTGAATTTATTTTTAACACCTTAAGGTTTCCTTAGGTTGCTTTTGCTATATCAGAAGGTTTGTCAATTTGGCTTTGCCTAAAAGACTGTAAGGGGAGCATAACGCTTTAGCCAATATTCAGAAGCTTAGATGGGACAAGTGCAGACCATCCTTATTAAAGCAATGTGCTTTGCTAATCATGTACCCCTATGCTGACAAATATTGTATCCCACAACTCAAAATAACAGATGACAGTGAAAGCACAAACTGTTAACCACCAAATTCCACTGTAGAAGTCCAATAAAGGGTACGAATTAGAGGAATAAAGGTTTATTGTACAAATCCTGCCCGGACATACACAATACACTAATGCTGTGAATATCTCCAATACGTTTTCGTTCACACTTCATCAGATGTAAAAAACAGGGAAAATGTTTACATCTAATGAAGTGTGAACGAAAACGTATTGGAGATATTCACAGCGTTACTGTATTGTGTATGTTCGGGCAGGATTTGTACAATAAACCTTTATTCCTCTAATTCATACCCTTTATTGGACTTGAACATTGTATCCCCTAGAATGACAGCAGAAACTAAGCCAATTGTTAAAGTCAATCATCTTTAGTTCATGCTGTAGCATCATTCTGGTGAAGGTAGAATGCTGCTTAAAGGAGAACCACACCCACAGACTGAAAAAAAACATGTTTATTTCATCATTTCATGATTTATTCTACATTTTAACACCAGTTTTGGACTTTTATATGTTTTAATGTAATTCCAGAATCTGTCCTCATGGGGTCCAGCATCTTGATATTTTAGTCTAGGTATCCCACAATGCAGTGCTTGGCTTTAAAATATTACACCATAATCCCTAAGCTTCTGTCAGTGTATTGAATTACATGTGTTTTCACATATACCCTGCTCTCTTTTAGTCAATCAGGTTTAATTACCATGTCTTGCTTTTCAATGACTACTTAAAAGACAAGCAGGGATAATCACACAGAACAGTATTCTCAGTACTTGTTACTTCTTTTTCTTCTGAAGTGGCCCGTTTTCATTCTTTTGTTATGTCTGTGTTGTAGTCATTAAATTCCTCTCCCCTTCCCTTAAACACCTCCCCTTCATATCTACCAAAGAGGCAAAAGTAATTTGAACCATTTGCTGTTGTGATTGATAACTCACAGCAGGAGACAAAGTTCACGTGCTGTTTGCCTTGTACTATTCACCTACTTACAGTGGCACACTTATTTTTGCTGCACCATGGCCTCTTTCTGTCCTCAAATTTTAATCCTTGCTACTCATTAATTGGTAACATATTGTTTGCCAAATCGTCCAACTTCATTTTTCGGGGATCCCTGAGAAAGCAAAATTCTTAAACAGTTGTGTCACAAAGGCCATAAAAATAAATGTTTTTATATAGCACTGTAATGCACTTAAATAACACTTTTTGCAATTTTCTAAACAATAGTAATGCAAGTGTAAACTATTACATTATTGACTTAACAGTAATTACCATTGACTACCTGAGAAGTTATGAGGGACAGGTCAAAAGTAAGATTAAAAAAATGTTGAACATTCTGCAAAATCAGGGACATTTGAGATGTATGGTCCTGGGCCATTTATCTCTTATTGTACTGTTGTCTGCATTTGCTCATTGTAATTTGTCTTTTGTAACTGAAGGATTTATCCATGCTGTCTACAGTATTTTTTTAGAACAGTAAATCTTTGTTAATGCATCTTCTCAAATTTATTGTTCACACGTTGTAACTCAATATGCATCCCTCCCTCACTGCTTTGTTTCTGATTCCAGTCACGTCAGTTTTTCATTTCTCTTTATAAATCCATCCCCCATAGTTCTATGTATTGTGTTTATGTAAATATATTTATTCCTTTCCTTTTTTAATTCCAAGATACCAGCATTGGTGTCTCTTAAAGCTCCCCTCCCACTGTAAGTAGGTGGATAGTACTAACAGCTAGATAGTTACTCAATGTGCAGACTACCTGCCCTAAGCTTGTCAGTGCTCAAGGTAGCTGCTGTACCCTCACTGAGTTATGGGGTATAGTTCTATGGGTAGTTGTACAAGGGAAATGTGCTTTCTATATGTCTGTGTCTATACAGGGCACTGCTAACCACAACTGCACTTCACAGAACACTTCTAGAGGAAAACATAAACTTCAAACTGACAGACTGCTGAGTTTAGAAAGCACTGCTGCCTTGCTACAGAAAAAAATACTTGTTTTATATTGTAGGATACACTTTATATCTTTGCTGCATTGTTTCTGAAAAAGGCAGATTCTATACAGCTTGCTAAATATTATACCTCTACTATATCCCTAAAAAAAATGCAGATTTTTATGAAGAAAAGTATTGTCATCAGAGAACTGGCTACAAATGAATCTGTGTCATCACAAACCAGTTCATAATGATATTAACCGCTATATGCCTTCAGAAAAATAGTGGATGGCCAATCCCAGTGCAACTCTGTTACAACATCTCATACAGGAGTGCAGAGAGGAGAGAGCTCTCATGAGAAATACACAAGTTTGATAACTTCATGCTTCTGAAGCCTGCATAGTAATGGTAACATAACACTTTAGGTTTGGCAGAATGGTTAATGTGTTTACCTCACAGATATAAAGTATGGTGTAGCGAACAGACTTTTCAGCATCATTTTTAACTGGGCAAACCAACAGTAGGCCACCTTAGCAACCAAAAACAAAATCATAAAACTTAACACCTAACCCAGGTGGGGGGCTACACTCCTCACACCTCCCTAACTAAATATACCAACTCCAAGATCACACTACAATGGGGAAAAAGGCAAATTCCAGATGGTGGCCAACCATTGTTTTGCCCTAGGAAAATTTTCACTGAAAAGTCTGTTCACTGATTAGGAGCTTTGATAAATAGGTATTCGATGAAGAGGTATTCACTGATGTGGAATTCGACAAAGTGACATAGACCCCTGTAAAGTAGATATAATTTAGGTAGCCCTGCAATCACTAAAATCAAATTGTTTTACTACACAGCTATGCAATTACTTCATTATTTCCTGAATATTGCAAAGAACTATCACTTGACAAAAATGCAACCAGTCACAGATACCACACAGTATATATTAATTTAAATTTATATTTCAACCACTCTGTTGTGCAGCTGTGTTTTAAAATGTAAAAGTTTCATTTAAACTTAATTTCGGTACCTACAATCTGCAAATCCCAAAATATGTTTTTTGCTTCAGCTGTCACACCACTTACTTTGCATTTTATACACTTTGCACCTTGTAAATGAATTTACATATCCTCAAACCATTGTCTCACAGATGTCTAATGTATTTTCATAATTGCTTGATGAAGAATTGTATAATGCTCAGTTATTTTTGTTCTATGAGCATTGATACAAGTTCTCTATATAATTAGTACTACTTGTACTAGCATATTTAGGAGATGGTACAAAGATGAAATATGAAGAAGAAACCATAGCACTCCTGGAGAGAACATATAGTCTCCTCAAACATAGTGAATGAATCCATGCATTGTTAAATATGTCACTGTTCAGTTCAAACCTGATAATGATTCAAATCCGAGCAGTTAGAATTTTTAATTTTCAAGTGCAGGTAAGATACACTACCAGCTGAGGGCTTTGGGGAAGATTCCTTAGCTGTTGTATTCTACAGTCCTGCCAAGACTATATGCTTTTAAAATGTTGTTATGATTGTACTCATCATATTGAAAGTTCTAGTATGGTTGCATTTGGATTGGCAATAGTTCAATTAGCTGTGAGTGAATATGCCACTTCAGACCTGTTTTGAGGCACAAACCACACACAGTTGGAGAATATGACGGGTTATAAAGGTTCATTGCCCCTCTTATCACTCTATGTTCTCCACACAAACTGCCATTGTAGACAAACTTCTATTTGTCTTCCTGCTATTTAGATGCAAGTTAACATTACATCAGTCACTTGTCATTTTTACTTTTGTCACAGTTTTGAACCTCCACAATATTCAGGGAAAGCTGCTCCATGCAACTGTAACCCTTTAAGTGTCTCCTCTAATGGTGTTCATAGTTGCCTTCTTGAAAATACACGTCACACATAGCAATTGCTGATAGATGGAAGCAGATATTTGAGAAATTATTTGCCAATATATGTTAAGCAGTGGGCTCACTGACATAAATGCTGTGCAAGGGCCTTTAGTGTGGATAGGTTACTGACGGTAATCTGCAGTGATGGACCATCTAACAAAATATCAGTTTTCTTTTGCATCTTTTGCATTTTTAAAACAGTTAACAATGTGGACAGAACCAGGAAGACCCACTTATTACACAGTTTTGCAGATGACTGGTGAATGCTATTTAATTGTAATAAATCTTTCAAGTTCACAGAAAACTAACTCTACTACTGTGTAAATTACGTTTCCATTTGCTTAAATTGCCACATTATTGTGTTGTGTCATGTATATTTAAGAATTAGACTCCTACTGATTTCTAGGGAATATGGATATCAACCAGAAATAAAGACCTAATCCATTATACACTGCACCCCTTCAACATACTCTGCACTTCTTGTTAATGCCATTTTAAATTTATACTCCACCTAAGTCATTAACATTATATCATTTCAAGATACATAAAGTATATCCAATCAGGCAAAATATATTCCTCCACAACTATCATTATGCAAAACAACAGTGTTAATGCAACACAAGCAAATTATCCAGCAAAATGTTATGAGGTCTGTGGTATACAATCCCTGAGCAGAGAAACTCACTGATGTTTGAGGGTGTAAGGGTTTGATTCCCACAATCATCAATGCAGATGCATTATTTTGCATTAAGAGATCTAAACATGTTTGCTTTTGCTCATTTGTTTTATTTTTTTAAACACCTTCATTAAATTATCACTTTACCTTCATTAAATTATCACTTAAGGCATAGGCAAACATATATTAATAGAAAAGAAAATAAACCATATTAGCATTTTCTATTTACATTCATTATACATCACATATCTTTTCTTTGTTGTAATTATCATCAGCCCAACATTACCTAAATTGCTGAGTTCTTGCCTTCCCTTAAACCTCACTCCTCCTCCTCCAGAATATTATTCTGCATGTATTATGCCTACAATTTTCAATTATTTCTATGTAATTTGCTCCTTTCCTTTCAGTTCTTTTCCAGCTATAATAGCATTAAATACTTAAAATACAGTTGGTTTAACCTTTGATTTCCATTTTCTAGCAATTGCTTTTCTGGCAACCAACACAATTAAATTTAATAAACTTTACTATGTCTAGGTAATTCAGATCCTGTGTCCCAGCTCAAAAATACATAGCCTTAGTTACAACTATTTACTCACCCAATATTTCTTACAGAGTACTCTGTAGGGCATTTTTTTTAATCTGCCAACTCAGTACACTCCCAAAACATATGCTCCCAGTTAACTCTTTCTTCCTCATCACACCTCAACATTTGCTGTCCACCTGATGGAAAATTCTGAGAAGGCTGCTTGGGGTATAAAAACACCTGTGCAAACACTTGCTCATTTGTTTTAGTGAGAAATTAAGTTAAAATTATGCAACACTGGCATTCAGAAATAAATATGCATTCTCACTGCCAGGTCTCCATTATATCATGACATAATAAGGCATACATTGCGCTGCATATCCATAACAGCTTATTTTAAGAATACAGATTTAACAATTTAATTTACAATAATTATTTATTCTGCTGTTGAAAATAAATTTTGCATTTTTACTAGTAGTACAATTCTTGGGTTGTTTGCCAATGTAGAAGTACATAAATACAGCATTAAACGTTCTGTCCAACAAGCAGCAAGAGCTGTACAGAGCTTTGTTTAAATTTTTAAGTCTAAATTTGCTGTATATCTGCCTTGTTAAGTTTTAGCCCTATGCAGTTCTGCCTGCTACACTTCATAAATGTCTTAAATCACTGTACCTCTCAAGTATGCCTCAGTTTAGGTTTGGAATGTTTTCTCATTTTAAGTCTTAAAAATACCATGCATGCCCCATGCAGTTTTACATGGAAAGGGTTTGTCATGTATTCATTAACGCGTGTGTGTGTGTGTGTGTGTGTGTGTGTGTGTGTGTGTGTGTGTGTGTGTGTGTTTATACACACACACACACTATATATATATATATATATATATATATATATATATATATATATATATATCTAAACAAACACCCACACTTATTTTTTCCATATATCTATGGTACCTAATAGTGAATGAAACTAATTTACCATGAGAACTTATTGTAAGCATGAATTCACAGACCATGCTGTGAGTTTTTATAAAGTGTTCTAGTTTAGATCATTTTTCCCAAATTATGAGCTGTGGTGTTCCACCTTTTGAAGACAGGTTGAGAATTATGAAAATCACCTTTAAGCAAAATGAAAATAAATGCATCTAAACATATTTGAAATATATTCTGAAGACATTCAGTTCATTTAATGTTGACACGTTAATATTTGGCACTGTATTTGATCGCTGCAGTATAATGCTGAACACATAAATAAGAGCTCAGCTAAACTTGTCCGGTACATAAAATAGTAGAATTGTGCAGTACATTTGCAATGTGTGTTAGAGATTTGCGTGTTTTCAGGTTTTCAATTGGGACTACTTAATAAGACAACTATTTTCAGCTATTCTAGCTTTTTTGAAGCTAAACAAATTAAACGTGTTAACAGAACACTGCAAAAATGAGTCATTTACATCCATAAACTTTTAAGGGAATGGAATTTATTGTAAAAAATGCAACATGAGACCCGCCATCGTAAAATGTAAATACGGATGTTGTCGTACCAAGGGCATTGTTAAAATTCCCAGCAGGAGTTATGGGAAAAGAATAATAAATACCTCTGTCGAAAGGACATGGGTCAATAAATGTTACAATGTAGATTTCTGAACTGTTCTCGCTGAATTACAAAACGTTAGGAAAATACTCACCTCCTCGGCGACGGAGATCAGCTCCGGGTCCCCCTTTTCCATGCCTTTCAGAACTTGCTCCAGAGTTATCCATTCACCCCTAATGGCCAGTTGCAGCACCCGGCTACCACCACTGGTGGTCCCATCAGTAGTGCAGCTCAGTGGCATCCTGAGTTTAAAAAATACCTCCAGTGCAGTGTCGATGTCCGTCGATCCCAAAACCGGACCCACCTATGTACCCCATGCACTCAAAATATGTTTTTAGAATATTTTCTTAAGGTGCATTTTATGCATTTCTGATCATGCCTGACTGCTACCACTGATGTCAGCTGTATTTGGTCTCTCACTCGGAGTTACAGCAGTGCAGAATTTTCGGTCCTTTTCATCCTTACTTCTTCTCGATGGTCATTGATTCAAACTGCCAGTCAGTATTTGGAGCAAGTTGACTCCGCCCGGTTCATTGCCAGTTTCCCAGGGATTTAGCTTCCAGGCAATGAAAAGGTGGCATTTTCATTGTACTTTATATTGGTATAAGCAGAGCTCAGGAATTTATAGACACTCCAGAGTATATCCACGGAAACAATTCAAGCTGAGTAAAAGCTTTACTTTTTAAAGTTAAAAGAAGATTTTACAAGTTTATTATTAATTAGCATTCCTCTACCACTCTGTTAATTCCGAAAGTTGCATTTTTGGTGTACATTTGTACAATTTAGAAGCACTTTTGTAACAGAGCAACCAGGGTTGTATGCAACCATTAAATAAAGACAGGCATAAAGGTCAGGAGCTACATTTAAGGGAGCAGTTGTAATTATTAAAATGTATTGCATATTCTGCTAACTATCTGTGTATGAATAGTACAATTTTAAAGTGGCCTTTCCACCATGCCTTTACTTTTGGTTATGTCAGAATTTGGCTGGCCCTTATTCCTAAATGAGCGGCAGAAATACAATCCATGCATTTGATATGCATACCTACGGCATAAACATCCCTGATTTTGCCTTATCTAGACTTTTGAGGCTAAACTCTCAACACTAGCACCATTTTGTGAGCATACTGAAATATTTACCCCAATATAGGAAAGTTTCTGAAAAATACCCTAGTAAACATCTCTTCTGTACTTCAAGTAGCCACAAGCTCTATGAAACCAGAACTTCACACAAGTAGCATATTACAAAGTCATCCCACTGGCCACACAGTGAACCATACAAACACAATTACCTTAACAAAGCAGCATGTCATAATATGTGGATTAAAATTGGATGAAGCTGAACTTAAAAGCCCATAACACCTCACAACACAGTGGCATTGTGATTCAAAAACATTTTAGTCCTCATGACTCCATTCTATTTAACATGCACTGGCTTCATAAGCATTTATGACAGCATTCTAGTGACCTGAATTTTATCTGTGACTTGAACAGAACATGCTGGAGACATAGGTTTGTCTCAGAGACCGCCCCTCCTATGGAACAGGCTTCCGATCCATGTGAAGTTGAGTTCATCTATTACCCAGTTTAAGTACAACCTAGACCAGCTAATGGGGAATAGGAAATTTACATTAGGCCTGATACCCACGCCCCTTATGGACAGAGATAGCTTATAAATGCCTGGCTGTCAATATCCTATTTGGAAAAAAGGACATCATTATTCTTTCAGAAAACTTTTCTAGGCTTAGAAAGACCCTCGTCCCCCAAGTCATTAGCCTAGTAATAATCTATGAAACTATGAATCTATTACAAATACATGGGGGCCCAAATTAGGGATATCACCCAAGTTAAAAAGGATTATGAGTAAGTATGAAATGGTCATCACTCACATTGGAATAAACAACCAAAAGACCTCCATCTTATTGTGTATGCAGCAGATTTAGGTGCGATCATTAAACAACTATAAAGAGACAGAAACACATCTGCTTTGTAAAATTTGTTTTGCCACATGATAGTACACTTGCATATCAAAACAAAATGTTGGTATTAGGTCACTAGCTAAAGAAATGCTACCATAGGCAAGGGATTCATTGCCTGTCAGCCTGGATTTTTACAGATCTGATGATATGGCAATTTATGGTGGTGTCTTACTGTTTCTAAAAGAACATCTAAGAGTCACAAGCCACAGGCCAAAAAAACAACTCAGGACCACAAATATTTTTGAACATAGCATTACAGAAATTCACCATATACTGTTTATATCCCATGTAAAGTGGTGGTGGTGGTGTGTCTTTCGGCTTTTCCCGGTTAGGGGTCACCACAGTGGAACTCCGGTCCACTAATGATTGGCAGCAGATTTTTACGTGCCAAGTTGCCAGCTCTGATGCACAACCTTCAACGAAGGTACGCCCATTCACGCATGTCTCCACACAGAAGACGCTTTAGCTGAGAATCGAACAGGACAACGTCTTACTGTGAGGCGACAATGCTACCGCAGTATGAGGACGTAATATACAAAAAAATCAATAAAAATACAGTCCTTGTTAAAACTTTTTTAGTCAAATATTTACTAGGAAAACCACTCAACATTCAATAAATATATCCAAATATTAACTGAGATGTTTTTTTCTTTTTAAGCAGGCAAATTCACTAGGTACAAGTCTTTTTTCAGGGTACCCCAGTAGCATTATCTGATTAAGTGATTTGCTCAGTGTCACAATGTAGACTGACAGAGACTGACAGAATCATACTCAAAACTACAGGCTGAAGCTCATTAGCTGCTCTACACCAAACTAGTAAAATTCATTTGAAACAAGCAATGCAAAATCTAGGTAGGACTGCAAAATCTTAGCTATGCAAACAAATTGTTATGCATCCCATCCATGAGTATAAGCTCATCATAGCATCATCTTTAACCTAAAAACAAAATTAAAATCTGTCACAAATCAATCACCTCTCCTAGATGTTGCCAGTGAAAATGATGACACACCTTTGAGACAGACTGGGATGATGTTCTCAGTAAGTTAAATAAGTATTTTCAAGATCTGTGTTTTTACTTAGTTATTTGCTTTTTTGTTAGTTTGTTAACTGGGTTATCTATCTGCAGAGAGGCATCTTTTCAGTGAAGGCCCACTGTCAGGTTAAGTGATTTGTGCAGTCACACAGCAGGGGATCAAAAATAATATAATGCATTCATGATTACATACCAGTAAAATGCAAATATATTGGTAAAATTCAACAAAAAAGAAGAATTCCAAAACTATTAAGATGTGCAATAGAAAAAAAAAATACTTATCTTTCAGGTTTTATCCTAGTTATAAAAATAAGCCTTCATTAAATCAAAAACTATATACTTATTAAGTCTTAAAATTATGAACTCGGGTTGGTCTCAAAATCTGAAAGCAATAATATGGTTGCTATACACTTTCAAAAAATCTTACACAAAAACAAGGAATAGCTTGAAACCAATTTACAACCAGGAAAGATAAATCATTGCCCGAGCATGAAGTGAACATTGACTGACTTGCTGCAAATATCTTTTTATATAGGGGTTCATAGGTTCATACTAGGCTATCTGCCCTAGGGCATTTATAAGCCTAGCCAGAGTGTGTGTGGCTTTCACCACCCCTTAGGATGAGAATACTATACCCATTAGTTTGCTGTGCCTCTGTCCAGCAGTGACTCAGAGATGATTCCCAACCTACGATCTCCCATCCACTAGATTGCTCTTGAACAGAGTCAGTGAGGGGCTCTGCCTCACATGGACTGGGATTCTGTTCCATAGTGTAGGGAGTCTCTGGGTGATGAATCTGTCCCTCCAGCATGTCCTACTTATATCCGTGTTGAGGTTTAAGTCTCTTGCTCGTGGCTCTGGTGGATTTGGATTTTTGAGGTGGAGCATGTCCATTAATTCCGGCTGGACATGGCCTTGTATGTCAGGCACAGATCACCTCTGAGCAGGCGGTATGCGACTGAATACAGCTGGAGTTTCTTCAGTCGGGCATCGTGACATATGTTTGAGCCCCTTTATTCTTTTGGTGAGGAACTTTTGGGGTCTTTCCAACTGCTGCAGGTGTTGGGTAAGGTACATTCGAATGCGTTGTACTCAATCATTGGCCTGATAAGTGAAGAGTACAGGGGTACAATGACCTCTCCTGATCTGGATGTGAATCCCTTCATGATCAGGTGGGCAATGTAGAAGGTCTTCCTAACCACTTTGGCAATGTGAGTGTCAAAAGAGGTTACTGTCAACTTGGGTCCCCAGGTCCCTGATAACTTCTTCCGTGTTTAATGGATTACCACCTATGTGGTAATTAGGGGTTACCTTGTTTTTCCCAAAGGGTATGACTATACATTTTTTGGCATTTAGCTTAAGGCCATGGCTCTGGCACCAGTTATCCATTTCTATGAGACCTCTCTGGAGGATGTCTGTGTCTGATGGAGTGTCAATTATGGTGCCCAGTTTGTTGGAGTTAGCCATACTACTTCATACTCCATATTACCCCCCTTTTAGCTTAGGCCTAATTAATAATTTCCTAGGGTAAAATGGCATTTCCCAGTAAGAAGCAAAATCAGACTCAGTTTCTAAAATATTGAATTGTGACAAGTTTGATATATCCAAAGGTTTAGAATCATTGCCATAGACTTCACTAGTTAGCTGATTACAGGTTGCAGTAATTTCTGTTATTTTGTAGTTTTCTCAGTTCTGCCAAAAGTTATTGGTTCACTTCTGTTCAATTCTCTTGAGCAAAGTCACGGAACATCTCAGGACTGGAAACTTCCCTATATTCCTCATATGTCGCATCAGCATAGGCAATGTCTCAACCTGTAAAATCCGCATTCACTCTGTCTACAAAGAGGCAGTACCCACAGCTATTGGTGCTGAAGTTTTCATCTCATGGGAATATCTCCTGTAGGAAATTGCTGGACTGGTTCCATGGACTGAGTATGAAACTAAATGTTATATTCTTGATAACTCCTGGAACGTGCATTCAAAGATCTGTCACTAAACACTAAACTGAAAGTTTACACATTGCAATATTGTACAATGACAACTCTCCAGAATCAACCCTGGCAACCTAAAACAGCCCCTCAACCCAGATCTACACTTAATTTGACATTCACTGCAGGGTTAAAAAAACAACTTTATATACTGTACACACAAGCTCGACCCCCCCCCCCACACACACACAAAAAAAGCGGTATACGATAGGTTTAGTAAAAAGTTTTTTATTTTATGAGAAGTAGTCAAGCTACACATTATGAACCAAGTTCACTAATCCTGTATTGCAAGACCCCAACATTATCAGCTGCTCAGTGTGTTTTTTTTTTTTTTTTTGCCAGTGTTTCAGAACAACTTTAATGGGCTGAATTTGCTGCCAAAATATCTGTTAAACAGGGCTTTAGGTAGTTTGTAGAGGCTTGTATCAAGGGAGTGTCTCATGATTGGTTTCAGATTCCACTCTGAGGTAATTTTCATTTTATTTTTGGATTATTTTAGTAGTCTAGTAGGGGATATGTTAGGATTTACTTTTATACTTTAATCATGTTTCCTTTTTAGTTCAGATCTAATTGGATTCATTTTCCTGTAATGCAATTTCTGCTTTGCTAGTTGTAGTGAGCATTTTATTTTACTTATTTATTTATTTGCCTTTCTAACTTTTTTGTTAGAGTGAGAATGAATTTCTGACATTGATTTGTGTATTTTGATATTCATGGGAACTGCATATATAATATTTTTTCTGTGTGATGCATGTTCATTTACTTGCTTTTGTATTGTAGTGAATGAGAAATGAAGTCAGTCTTTATTCACTTTTTTTTTATTTTACTTTTACAGTAAGATAGATTTTATTTTCAGAGGTTGGTTTAAGTAGGTTATGGGCATGTCAGCTGTGGTGGTGCAGTGGTTAGAATTGTTGCCTTACAGCAAGAGGCTTTTGGGTTTGATTCTCAGCTGGAGCGCCTTCTCTATGGAGTCTGCATGTCCTCCTTGTGATCGACTAAACTTTAAAAAAAAAAAAAAAGACATGCAGGTAGGTACGTGAGTGTGTGTGCATGTGTGTGTGTGTGTGTGTGTGTGCCTTCTCTGAAGGTTGGATACTAGGTTGGCAACTTCACATGGTAAAATCTACTGCCAATCATAAGTGGACTGGTGATCTGCTGTGGCAACCCCTAAATGGGAAAAGCCGAAAGAAGTTTAAGTAAGTTAGGGTGCTTTGAGGTTGCATAAGTGTCTATATTTACATAAGCATTGCATCTAGGATTAGCTCTGAGCCCTTTCTTATTTGCAGTGGTGATGGACAGGCTGACAGATGAGATCAGACAGGAGTCCCTGTGGACCATGATGTTTGCAGATGACATTCTGATATGTAGTGAGAGTAGGGAACAGGTTGAGAAGACCCTGGAGAGGTGAAGATACGCTCTGGAGTGGAGAGGAATGAAGGTCAGCAGGACTAAGACAGAATATATGTGTGTGAATGAGAGGGAGGATAGAAGAACAGTGAGGATGTGGGGAGTAGAGTTGGCAAAGGTGGATGAGTTTAAATACTTGGCATCAACAGTTCAGAGTAATGGCGAGTGTGTTGAAGAGAAGTGAAGAAGAGAGTACAGGCAGGGTGGAGTGGGTGGAGAAGAGTGTCAGGAGTGATTTGTGACAGATGAGTACCAGTAAGAGTGAAAGGGAAGGTCTACAAGAGGGTAGTGAGACCAGCTATGTTATATGGGTTGGAGACAGTGGCACTGACAAAAAGGTAAGAGTCAGAGCTGAATGTGGCAGAGTTAAAGATGTTAAGATTTGCACTGGGTGTGATGAGGGTAGACAGGATTAGGAATAAGCATATTAGAGGGTCAGCCCAGGTTGGATGGTTTGGAGACAAAGCCAGAGAGGCGAGATTGCGTTGCTGGGTATATTGGGAAAAGGATGCTAAGGATGAAGCTGCCAGCTAAGAGGAAAAGAGGAAGGCCTAAGATAAGGTTTATGGATGTGGTGAGAGGACATGCAGGTGGTTAGTGTGACAGAGCTCAAGATGCAGAGGACAGGAAGAAAAGGAAACAGATTATCTGCTGTGGCGACCCCTAATGGGAACAGCCGAAAGAAAAAGAAGAAAGTGTGTCAACTTCTACTTTAGCTTTATTACTGTCCATTCCATTTAATTCTAGCCCTCCTCACTGGGATATCATTCAAAAGTCATGGGAAATTCTTCTAGATCCTCCTTTTTAGTTAGTGGTTTCAGCCCTTATTGTCCTGGGACACATCACTGATGTCGTCCCTGTGACCATCTCTTCCTCTGCCATTGTTTCAGCTTGGAGTACATGCCTCACTATATAATCTTGACAATACAGGCTCAACAGCACTCTTTCAATAGAATAGAAATTCTCAGAACTAAAGGTACACTGTCAAAATGAAAAAGAAAATGCTCCAGCACTACAATTTTATTTCTTTATTTTACATTTGTTAAGTGGGATAGTGCACTGTACACAGGTCCATTTTCAGTGGAGACCCGGGGAGAAAATCTCCACACATAAATAACATGCAACAAAAAAAAACTACAAAGTTTGCATATATTTAGATACAAAATGCAGTGAGTCTTAATGAATAGTAATATATTCATACACAGCAGTCACAATTAGTGAAAACAGAGAAATCTTACAGTAATAATCTCATTAGTCTAAAGATATATATATATATATATATATATATATATATATATATATATATATATATAATGACCTCAATCATTGCTGGAGGGAGTCATGTGTAAACCAACAACTTCTTAAAGGTTATTGGGGTCTAAACCATAACAATCTATTTTATTATATTCTATGTATTTCTACAGTAATATAATACAGTCCTATCTGTTCCTCTTGAGGTGTGAGATAGTTAAGGTGCTGTAAGGTCTAACATAGTGGAGGGTCTAGCCTGGTGAAGTGCAAGGGCATAGCCAGTTATTAGTGAGGTGCAGTTTTAATGCTTTTATGAACTGTATGAAGGATGTCATAATAGTTATGTTATAGGGTAGAGCATTCCATACTTTGGATACATAATTAGGAAAGAGGGTATCACCTGCTGTATTATTTGACTTAGTTACTGTGAGAATAAGTTTGTTACTGGAGCAAAGAGTTCTGTTATTGGTGTGGATGTGAAGTAGCCTTTGCAATGCAGTTTTTTTTCTGGGTGATATAGAATTTGATGGGCCAGAGAGAGTTGGTTGTAATGCAGGATTTGATGAAATTCCAGCCAGTTGAACAGCTTCAAGGATGAGCAGTGGTGAGATCTAAATAGGGAGTCAGAGGCAAATCTAGCTATTTTGTTATAGCAGGAGTATAGCTTGGCTAGGTCTGCTTTTCTAAGGTTGGTGAGAATACGTGAGGCATAGAGGAGGGTAGAAATAAGGTGAGTGTGAGACACAGTAGCTTTTGTTTATTGGGTAAGGAATTGTCTGTTTCTATAGAGTGTACCTAGTTTTTTGTGAACTTTTTTGATGGTCTGGGACATATGAATATCAAATCTTAGATTGTTATCAATCTCAATGCCCAGGAGTTTGGTGTGCTCTGTGGAAGAGATAGTAGTTTTGTTACTGGACATGATAGTAAAGGTAGAAGTTGATGAGGTGGACCTAGTGGGTTTAAAGAGTAGTAGTTTGGTTTTAGCAGGGTTTAGGATGAGTTGGATATTGGATAGCCGTGTTTCTATAGAGAGGAAATATTCCTGAATTAATGTGTGCATTCCTGTAGTGATGAAGCTGCACAAATCAACATAGAATTAACAGCATATTAATGGCAGATGCTTTGGGATTGGAGGAATAAAGCTTAAATGGTATAGAGGGTGAACATCAGAGGGCTTAAAACAGAACCCTGGGGAACACCAAGATTAACTGGGAGAAGGGGGGAAGAGTTCTTGTTTCCACAAGACTGCTTGCTGATGACCAGCTAAATAGCTCTGGAACCAGGCTATGGCGGAAAGAGAGAGTCCTAATTTGGACAGTTCTTTGATAAGAATGTCATGTCTAACCATATTGAAGGCCTTTAAGAGGTCAAGAAAAGTGGCAGAAAAATTTACCAGCATTTCTATGAGAGTTTACTGTATTGGAGAAGGACAATAAGGCAGTGGTGGTACTATGGAAGGGTCGGAAGGGTCGGAAGCTGTTCTGGGTGTTTGATAAGATGCAAGTGCAAGTAGTGAATCATTTGGAAGTGTATGCACTTTTCAAGGATTTTTGCTAGAGGGGATAGAATTGCTATAGGTCAGTAGTTTGTAAGCTCTGTGGAGTTACCTCCTTTATGTAGGGGGGATTATGTGAGATATTTTCCATATCGCTGGGATGGTGGCTTCTGAGAGGGATCTGTTAATTAGAATGGCTATAGGGTAGGCCACTGCATTGGCAGCAATTTTTAAGAATTCCCCTGGTAATTTGTCAGCAGCCAGAGTAGTGGGTTTAAGTTTTTTGAGGTACTTTTTTATCCTATCTATAGAGACTGACTGGAATTTGAAGGAGCTATTCCTTATGTGAGTAGTGATGGGTTCAGATAAAGGGTGTGTGTGCTGATTTTTCTGTTGGTTAGCTAGGGTCAGTATTGTTTCAGTAAAGAATTTATTAAATTGAGGGAATGCTGTCAAAGTTATTTA